>NW_019385770.1:735048-757811 GCF_000671375.1 Centruroides sculpturatus
TAGTCTGTTAGCGTTGGTCAGTAGTAGTCCAAATTCAATACGAACGTTTGTTTCTTGAAAATTTGATCACGATTTAAATACAGTATTTACTTTTAATGTTACCGATATGTCATCGAAAAGAAAACGTGTTGTATTATCATTAAAAGACAAATTAAAGTATTTGTTTTGATTATCCGGATTTTTCCTTATCCGGACTACCTTCATCCCCAATTAGTCCGGATAATCGAGGTTCTACTGTATTGCAATCTGAACATTGCAATCAAATTGAAGTAAACGTGTAATTTATACGATAAAAAAAAGATAAAAATAAAATATTTAAGAATATGTTTTATTTATCATTTTATACTATTCTTATTCTTAACGAAAAATAAAAAGAAATCAGAATTTGTTTATCATCGTATATCATAGTATAGGAGTTTTAATGTGTGGCACGATGCCAAATCCTATTGAGAAATTTCCGACTCATCTGGAAAAATAGTCATGAGATTCATCATGTGGTTTATAAGATATAGGATACAGATTTTACCCATTTCTAACACAGTTCCAATTCCTATCACGATGAAGAGTGTATTGCAAAATTTACAGTTTATCTAAAAAATAGTCACGAATGATTCGCATGAAGTATGTAGAAAATAACTTTGAAGAATCTTGATTTCAAATTACTCTATAGAATAAAATGTTTCAAAGTTAATTTAGTTAGACAATATTAGTAATATTTTTAGTCTTATATTATTAAAATTCTTAAGTTTTTTATTACTTTAATAATTATTACTTTTAGCAATCTTACGTTAAGTTAGAAATTTTCATACTTAAGCTTATCTTTTGAATATTTTAAAATAATTTAGTTTTAATAATAAAAATAAAATTATATTTTAGTATGTTAACTATATTTAAATAATATTTACATATTTAAACAAGTTTAAATAAGATTTTAAAATATTGCTTATTATGAGTAAAAAAGTTTAATCTATATTTTATGAATATTTTTCCGAAAAATTAAAGTATATATATTTAAAATAATTTATTTAGTAATTTTATAATAAAATTTTTAAAACGGAATTATTATAATTAACTTCATGAGTAATTAATACAAAACATTTTAAATATTTAAAATAAAAATAATTTAAAATATTTTAATCTTAGTTTCTGAACAGAAATCACGTTATCTGATAATTATGAATTTTTTTACTTGTTGTTTAAAACTTAATTTACTGGTTATTATATAATTTCTCTTGTTTTGGTTTGTTTTACTGTATTTATTTACGGCCACGCAAGAGCGATTTGCCGAGGAGATGTCTCCGGGAAGATTTTCTATGCGAAATTGCCCCTATTTAGGTGTTACTAAGGTGAAAAAACCCAAAAAACTCCAAGTGGTCAGCCCGTTGACGAGGCGTGAATCCATGACCAGCTACCAGTGGTTACTTCTTTCGTCCACTCGACTACTGGTGTCTGTAATCTCGCACAAAGTATAATTTCAAAATCTACGTACCAGTTTATTGGAAAATATGGAAGTTAAATGAAACAAATTATCAATAGTATGCATATTTAAATAGTATAAAATTGACATAAAAATGAAATAACACAGAAATACTTTGGATTTTTTATACTTTGGATTTATCGATTTTCGTGAAACTTAAATTCAATTTCCCGATATTTGGCCTATTCTGAGTTCTTTATTTTTCATATTATTATATGGATTTTTATTTCCTAATATTTTCATACGTTATTAGCTGGATTTCAATTAATATTTATGTGAGGGTCCGAAACATTTGTCTATTGTAGGATTTGTTTTTGCCTTTAATTTTATTAATCAAACTAAAACTATATCAGGACGTACAGTACGTCACAAAAAGAAATAATACCTTCGTTCAAGCTATTTTAATGGCACACTCTGATGAGGCATGACACATACTACTAGAAAGAATCAAGAGCTGAGTCTCTTGATTCAAATTTGGGCTATTACAACATGTCATCACTAGACACGAGTTCCTCGTAAAAAGAAGAGAAAGAACAGAGATAGCACGACATCGCAAGTAGAATTAAGAACGGAGTGGACCCAAGTTGAGTTCGACAATCCATCACCCACCAGCTGCTAACCGGATTTTTAGTCGCCATCCATCTTTCACTTAATCAACACTTTGCGGTTGGACAGAAAGATTGAGACGATCCACCTTCAGATAGCCGACCATTTGTTAAATCAGGTATCATATAAACTCTCTCGTACACTATTGAAAAATAAATATATTTTACTCAACTAGTATAAGCTAAATAAATATATTTACAGATTTAAGTGTGTGCGTTACTTTTTATCGTAACACTTACCTTTCAATGTTACAAAATAATTGTCCAAGTAGGCATATACTGTACCAAGTTTTTCCAATAAAAATATTTTTGTTGTTTTATGAAAGATTTAATTTTAAAATGAATATAAATTTTATACTTTTAATTTGCATGGTATTATTTTATAGAATGACAAAAAATATATAGAATTAAAATGTGTTTTGTATATATTAATAAGAGTTTATAAAAATTTATCTTAAAGAATTATAGGCCTATCTGTAATTGCTAAGTAGCTATGTTTAGATTTTTATGTACAGTATGTGGCCGATTCAAAAAAAATGATTATTGAATAATCTTGTTTGCCTCAGTAAATGTATGCGAGTCAAGCTTTTACAATAAAAATATGTTATCACGAGATCTTAATATTTGCTTTTTAATGATTAATGATTAAAAGTTCTATACAGAACTGCAAATATTATTTTTCTAAAAACAGTTTACATTGAATATTTATTTAATGACGATAATTATATTTAAATGATAGAAATAGGCATATTTATCGAATAAACAAACAATATCTAAAATTTTGACATTAAAGGTTTTGTGTTAAAAAAATTTACATACATAATTTAAAAGCTTATATTTACTGATTTTGCTATTTATTATTTATATTTTAATTTTCATTTATATTTGGAAATTGCATGCTTATGTTAAAACGTAATAGAATATATCTTTAAATTTTAATAAATTAAATATTAAAATTAATTTACTTTTCTAATTTTTTATGCAGAGTATATCTGAAATTCTCGTTTTTATTTCAACAAATTGAAATTATTAATACTAAAAAGTTAGCTTTGATTAAAATGAATACAACAAAAATAGAAAATTGAATGAAGTCAGAGAAAAAATTCTATTTTGGAGTATTACAAATATAGAGAACAGACTTAAAAAATCAGGAGAAACTAATTTTTTATATAGGATGGTCCGTAACGACTCCATAAACTAAATCCACAAGCTAAATCCTTGTCAACGGATGAAGATAAACGTGTAAAGGTGTCTAGCCGTTAAAGCCCTAGTTTACGAGGAAAAAACTAATAAATTCTGACGACATAGCATCCGGTTTACAAAATAATCAGAAAGAATAGCGAAACAGTAGTATTGGAATGATACAAAAATGTAATTATGAACAATTCTATTTTTCAGATGTCAGATATAGAAATAACAAAACACAATCTGTAGTTAAGACTCATTACATAATATGCATAAGCTATGGGATATATACTGCAGTATTAACCCATATTATGTAGAGGAATTCTTAGAAAATTTCAAATACAATTTATTAAACATATCATGCAAAATTGATAATAGTTACATTGTTACTCTAACATTTATTGTATACAAAGTTTTTCTTTAATTTATGCGTATCTTCAGCTGAATGTTATTATATTACAATTAATAGTAATTTATTAATTAAAAATATTCTGTGCTTTAATTATCTTTTCTTACAAGATAAAGCACAAGTTTTTAACGAAGCACCTCATTTTTACGTTATTTTATATAAACGAGATGGGATGTAATCAACTGTTTTAATGTTTTTCTCGTAAAATTTAACTCAAACGACAAAATCTTTATGTGTCAAGAAAATTTATATGATCGTTAACAGTCATTCTAAAAAAACTGTAATAATAGAGCAAAGTTCATTGATCCAAAATCCTTTAATCTAACTACTTAATCAGTTTTATTATTACACTTACTAATATATTTCTAACGTATTACATACTGATGATATTGTATATGTTGATAGAAAGACAATTAGATCTAAATATAAATACTGTATATAAAAATATTAAATATGAATATATTTAAAAATAACAAGATGTTAAAGGCTATATCTTTAGTGTATATTACTTATTATAATTATTTTTAAAAAAATAAATTAAACTGTGCTCATCAAAAGTCAACATAATTTATAAATAAACTTTACAATAGTAGCATAAATTTGGACAGTAAAAATTCGAGCTGAATACAAATTTTTGTTTTCTTGTACTAATTTGAGAAAAAATTATGAATTCTTACAAAGTATAATTGCATATATTAAAAGTGACTTTTTCTTATTAACCACTCCAAAGAAGGAAATAAACTCTACAAAATTTTAAGATTTTATTGTAGTCACCAACATATTTTCGAACTTCAAGATCCTCTTCAGATTACAATACAATAAGTTTTCTTACAAACTTTAATAAAGATTATTAGCTAATATTTACATGAAAACTTATAGGTGTTAAATATTATTCCATTGGAGTTTCTCTTTTATAAACAACTATATTTAAAATATATAAAATATTTTAAAGGAATATAAATTTATGATATATTACATACAAATTCAAAGTATTAATTTATTATAAATTAAATTACTTTTTAAAATTTATTCGCTTTAAAGAAAGTTTTTGTGTAATGCTCTGAAGGAATAATTCTAATAACATCAGTAAGCTTTCATATAAATATTATCTTTTAGTCTTTATTGTACTGTTATTATTTATATTTAAAGAAGATGTATTTCGAAAATATTAAGATTTTATGGCATTTAACAACACTCATTTCAACTTTCAAGAGTTTCTTAAGTCTAGAATACGTATGTTAAAGAATGTCTTAATAATATCGAGTTTTATACATTACATCTTTCAGTAAATTGTAATATTTACTCTAGACTGATAATGTTTTTCATTATGGTTTTTAAATTTATTACAAAATAGTTTGGTGTGAAGATATCACACTATCTCCAAAGAAATGTACAGTACAGATACGATGTTGACAAGTTATTAACTTTAACTGAACCTGAAGAGAACCTGATTACTTCGTTAACCTGAAGAAAATATCATTACTTCATGCAGAAATATATACAAAAATATAAAAAGAGAAATATAATTGTTTTAATTGTACAGAAGCTTCTAATTTACTTTTTTTAAATTTAATTATGTTTATTATACAAATTATTATTCTTCTATATATCATTGTAATTATTGTGTATCTCTAACTTTTCTTACAAGATAAAGCACAAGTTTTTAACGAAGCACCTCATTTTTACGTTATTTTATATAAACGAGATGGGATGTAATCAACTGTTTTAATGTTTTTCTCGTAAAATTTAACTCAAACGACAAAATCTTTATGTGTCAAGAAAATTTATATGATCGTTAACAGTCATTCTAAAAAAACTGTAATAATAGAGCAAAGTTCATTGATCCAAAATCCTTTAATCTAACTACTTAATCAGTTTTATTATTACACTTACTAATATATTTCTAACGTATTACATACTGATGATATTGTATATGTTGATAGAAAGACAATTAGATCTAAATATAAATACTGTATATAAAAATATTAAATATGAATATATTTAAAAATAACAAGATGTTAAAGGCTATATCTTTAGTGTATATTACTTATTATAATTATTTTAAAAAAATAAATTAAACTGTGCTCATCAAAAGTCAACATAATTTATAAATAAACTTTACAATAGTAGCATAAATTTGGACAGTAAAAATTCGAGCTGAATACAAATTTTTGTTTTCTTGTACTAATTTGAGAAAAAATTATGAATTCTTACAAAGTATAATTGCATATATTAAAAGTGACTTTTTCTTATTAACCACTCCAAAGAAGGAAATAAACTCCTACAAAATTTTAAGATTTTATTGTAGTCACCAACATATTTTCGAACTTCAAGATCCTCTTCAGATTACAATACAATAAGTTTTCTTACAAACTTTAATAAAGATTATTAGCTAATATTTACATGAAAACTTATAGGTGTTAAATATTATTCCATTGGAGTTTCTCTTTTATAAACAACTATATTTAAAATATATAAAATATTTTAAAGGAATATAAATTTATGATATATTACATACAAATTCAAAGTATTAATTTATTATAAATTAAATTACTTTTTAAAATTTATTCGCTTTAAAGAAAGTTTTTGTGTAATGCTCTGAAGGAATAATTCTAATAACATCAGTAAGCTTTCATATAAATATTATCTTTTAGTCTTTATTGTACTGTTATTATTTATATTTAAAGAAGATGTATTTCGAAAATATTAAGATTTTATGGCATTTAACAACACTCATTTCAACTTTCAAGAGTTTCTTAAGTCTAGAATACGTATGTTAAAGAATGTCTTAATAATATCGAGTTTTATACATTACATCTTTCAGTAAATTGTAATATTTACTCTAGACTGATAATGTTTTTCATTATGGTTTTTAAATTTATTACAAAATAGTTTGGTGTGAAGATATCACACTATCTCCAAAGAAATGTACAGTACAGATACGATGTTGACAAGTTATTAACTTTAACTGAACCTGAAGAGAACCTGATTACTTCGTTAACCTGAAGAAAATATCATTACTTCATGCAGAAATATATACAAAAATATAAAAAGAGAAATATAATTGTTTTAATTGTACAGAAGCTTCTAATTTACTTTTTTTAAATTTAATTATGTTTATTATACAAATTATTATTCTTCTATATATCATTGTAATTATTGTGTATCTCTAATATATTTTGTTGAAAAGAAACTGTTTAAGTAAAAAAGAAAATTTTACTGATTTTTATTTTATACATTTTAAATAAAGTCGAATACTTTTTAGAAACTTTTAAACGTTTTCCTTTGGTCAATTTCCTTTTAAATAATAAAACACATTCTTTTCTGGTAGTAATGAAGCAGACACATCAATTTTAAGCAGAAATTTAATTATTTATAAATTAATTATCAGCCAAGCTATTAAATATACAATGCAGGGTAAAAAATAAGCTGTTGTTATTATTTTTTAAAGATTATACCGTGTTTCTTTATAAATTGTTAGCTTAGAAAGTGGTACTACATAGATGATACTTGTTCAGTCACGAGCCACTTCAGTTTGTTACTTAGCGCGATTGTTAAATATATAAAGTAACAATAGAAATATATAAAATTTTTATTCTGTTTTCAGCAACTGATGGCTAATCTTGAGAAACTTAATTATAAAATGTTTATTAAAAATTTATTTTTTATTTTTTGTTATTTTTAAATCCGTTTAACTTCAGAAGAGAATTTGTTTATTTTTTAAGTTAAAGTAACTAAAAAGTTCATTCTAGAATATATAAACTTAACTTGTTAACTTATTTTTCACATTATTATTAATTTATGTGAAACATCTTTAGTTTTGAAGGAAGTTGGAAAGACGAAATGCTCTTTAATATAACATTTCAACAATTAATTAATATTTTAACAAAATTATTAATTAATTTCAAAACATATCTTAGTGTATAAACTACACACAATTCAAGCTTCACAAATTCATTAAAATGTAGTTGGTTTCGCATAAATTAACTGAAAGTAGTGAAAAATATAGCTTGATTAATCTCTGAACAACATTTTAAGATTCATCATCTTCATAAATCTAATTCATTATTATGAATGTTATAATTCATAATAATGAATTAGATTTAAGTATTTTTAATTAGATTTAGGTATAAATTTAAAGATCTAGAGATTTACTTTGATAAATCGTGGATATGAACAAAGTTTTGATAAGATATGAATGAAATGGATAGTTCTTTGACATGAGTAAAATGGAGAAGTCTATTATGATGGTAAGACGTGGCAATATGAACAGATCAAGAGCTAATAAATGGAAAAAGATGAGTGATAGAAATAGCAACTATCTTTTTCTAAATGTTCGTGTTCGTTATCGAAATTTCTACTTTTCTCGCTATTTTTTTTTTAAATCGAAATCAAGTAAATCTATCTATTTCTTGATCCCAATTTATTAAATTTTATTTGAAAATATTCTTATTAGTTTTTAAAATATAAAGTCTAACTAATAGAATTTTGTTTTATTGTGTTACTTTGGAATAAAAATTGTAATTAAATTAATATTCATTGCATTTTGTTTTGTTCTAAACACAGTTTCTCTATTATTTGATAGTTTTATAAATATTATATAGTTTTATATAAGTTCAAATTTTTTTCTCTATTTCTAATAAAAATGACTATCATTATTGAATATAAATATAATTGTAAGAGACATTTTTAATATGTAAACAAAATTTTTCCAACTTACGTTATTATATAATGAATACTTTTTGTTTTGTAAAGCGTAACAGACAGACGTCTGAAAGTTTTATAACTGGCATAAATTTCTGTACTTATCTGACATTTTAACCATAAAATCAGTTATATTCCATTATAAATTGAAATTATTGAAGTATGTTTGGTTCTCGAGTTTATTTTTCTTGTTTCATTTCTCATTGGTGTATTTTAATGCAAGGATAACAAATTTCGTTAAAAATGCCACAGGCAACGTTCAAAAAAACTATTGCGTGATAACCAAATGAGTTCTAAACTATTTTGTCAAAACAATATAAATGTACACGTATACATATACAAACGTACAAAACTAGCATTTTACATTATAATCAATTTTCTCTTATCTGCCATATTTTTAATATTAAATTAAGAAATAATTTATGAACACCAACATTCTTCATTTCTTTATTTATATAAATGTGAAAAAATCAAATTTTAATGTTCTTATATTTGTTAACCTTAATATATTTTAAATTAATTTATTTCACTGCGAAAACAATTTCTGATTATTAAAATTTTCGTTATAAATAAATGTTTTTATTTTTTATTTTTTTTAAAAATAATTATAAGATTTTCTATATTAATTGATTTTAGCTTAGTGAATAATATATCAATAGAAATATTTAAAAACTATTAAATAAATAATGTTATTAGAGAGAATATTGATTTTTCCAATACATTAAATCTGTCGTAGAAAAAGAAGTTCTAAATATAAAATAAAGTGCTTTTAATTTATTTTTTAAATGCTTTTGTATTATTTATATAAGAAGTCTAAGATTAAATTGTAAGTTTAGATTTTACAGAGCATTTTGATCTCGCAGATCTTGTTAATTTATTAACAAAATTTAAGGATGAACCAATTATAACAAGTTTAGATTAAATTCAAAATTAAATAGAAGTAAAAGTTAATTCAGGTTTTCTGATATTATTATGTAAAAATAAAATAAAAATTTTTAAATAGAATCAACGATTTTTCAAAAATTAGTTTACATTTATGAAAAGTTTTTAAAAAATAATATATTAACTTGTAGAAGAGAATTAAATTAGAAAGCCTTTCCTATATTAATCAACGTATTATGTTGCTATATATTGTTATTTTTATAAAATGTTTCCTCAGATGCGCCTAAAAGATTTATGTCTCTCAATATATTTTCTGTTCTTCTCTGTAATGTGGCAAGCCAAAAATGAGTAAAAGAAAAAGTCTTAGATACAAATAAATTTTTTATTTTGTNATACATAATTTAAAAGCTTATATTTACTGATTTTGCTATTTATTATTTATATTTTAATTTTCATTTATATTTGGAAATTGCATGCTTATGTTAAAACGTAATAGAATATATCTTTAAATTTTAATAAATTAAATATTAAAATTAATTTACTTTTCTAATTTTTTATGCAGAGTATATCTGAAATTCTCGTTTTTATTTCAACAAATTGAAATTATTAATACTAAAAAGTTAGCTTTGATTAAAATCAATACAACAAAAATAGAAAATTGAATGAAGTCAGAGAAAAAATTCTATTTTGGAGTATTACAAATATAGAGAACAGACTTAAAAAATCAGGAGAAACTAATTTTTTATATAGGATGGTCCGTAACGACTCCATAAACTAAATCCACAAGCTAAATCCTTGTCAACGGATGAAGATAAACGTGTAAAGGTGTCTAGCCGTTAAAGCCCTAGTTTACGAGGAAAAAACTAATAAATTCTGACGACATAGCATCCGGTTTACAAAATAATCAGAAAGAATAGCGAAACAGTAGTATTGGAATGATACAAAAATGTAATTATGAACAATTCTATTTTTCAGATGTCAGATATAGAAATAACAAAACACAATCTGTAGTTAAGACTCATTACATAATATGCATAAGCTATGGGATATATACTGCAGTATTAACCCATATTATGTAGAGGAATTCTTAGAAAATTTCAAATACAATTTATTAAACATATCATGCAAAATTGATAATAGTTACATTGTTACTCTAACATTTATTGTATACAAAGTTTTTCTTTAATTTATGCGTATCTTCAGCTGAATGTTATTATATTACAATTAATAGTAATTTATTAATTAAAAATATTCTGTGCTTTAATTATCTTTTCTTACAAGATAAAGCACAAGTTTTTAACGAAGCACCTCATTTTTACGTTATTTTATATAAACGAGATGGGATGTAATCAACTGTTTTAATGTTTTTCTCGTAAAATTTAACTCAAACGACAAAATCTTTATGTGTCAAGAAAATTTATATGATCGTTAACAGTCATTCTAAAAAAACTGTAATAATAGAGCAAAGTTCATTGATCCAAAATCCTTTAATCTAACTACTTAATCAGTTTTATTATTACACTTACTAATATATTTCTAACGTTTTACATACTGATGATATTGTATATGTTGATAGAAAGACAATTAGATCTAAATATAAATACTGTATATAAAAATATTAAATATGAATATATTTAAAAATAACAAGATGTTAAAGGCTATATCTTTAGTGTATATTACTTATTATAATTATTTTAAAAAAATAAATTAAACTGTGCTCATCAAAAGTCAACATAATTTATAAATAAACTTTACAATAGTAGCATAAATTTGGACAGTAAAATTCGAGCTGAATACAAATTTTTGTTTTCTTGTACTAATTTGAGAAAAAATTATGAATTCTTACAAAGTATAATTGCATATATTAAAAGTGACTTTTTCTTATTAACCACTCCAAAGAAGGAAATAAACTCTACAAAATTTTAAGATTTTATTGTAGTCACCAACATATTTTCGAACTGCAAGATCCTCTTCAGATTACAATACAATAAGTTTTCTTACAAACTTTAATAAAGATTATTAGCTAATATTTACATGAAAACTTATAGGTGTTAAATATTATTCCATTGGAGTTTCTCTTTTATAAACAACTATATTTAAAATATATAAAATATTTTAAAGGAATATAAATTTATGATATATTACATACAAATTCAAAGTATTAATTTATTATAAATTAAATTACTTTTTAAAATTTATTCGCTTTAAAGAAAGTTTTTGTGTAATGCTCTGAAGGAATAATTCTAATAACATCAGTAAGCTTTCATATAAATATTATCTTTTAGTCTTTATTGTACTGTTATTATTTATATTTAAAGAAGATGTATTTCGAAAATATTAAGATTTTATGGCATTTAACAACACTCATTTCAACTTTCAAGAGTTTCTTAAGTCTAGAATACGTATGTTAAAGAATGTCTTAATAATATCGAGTTTTATACATTACATCTTTCAGTAAATTGTAATATTTACTCTAGACTGATAATGTTTTTCATTATGGTTTTTAAATTTATTACAAAATAGTTTGGTGTGAAGATATCACACTATCTCCAAAGAAATGTACAGTACAGATACGATGTTGACAAGTTATTAACTTTAACTGAACCTGAAGAGAACCTGATTACTTCGTTAACCTGAAGAAAATATCATTACTTCATGCAGAAATATATACAAAAATATAAAAAGAGAAATATAATTGTTTTAATTGTACAGAAGCTTCTAATTTACTTTTTTTAAATTTAATTATGTTTATTATACAAATTATTATTCTTCTATATATCATTGTAATTATTGTGTATCTCTAATATATTTTGTTGAAAAGAAACTGTTTAAGTAAAAAAGAAAATTTTACTGATTTTTATTTTATACATTTTAAATAAAGTCGAATACTTTTTAGAAACTTTTAAACGTTTTCCTTTGGTCAATTTCCTTTTAAATAATAAAACACATTCTTTTCTGGTAGTAATGAAGCAGACACATCAATTTTAAGCAGAAATTTAATTATTTATAAATTAATTATCAGCCAAGCTATTAAATATACAATGCAGGGTAAAAAATAAGCTGTTGTTATTATTTTTTAAAGATTATACCGTGTTTCTTTATAAATTGTTAGCTTAGAAAGTGGTACTACATAGATGATACTTGTTCAGTCACGAGCCACTTCAGTTTGTTACTTAGCGCGATTGTTAAATATATAAAGTAACAATAGAAATATATAAAATTTTTATTCTGTTTTCAGCAACTGATGGCTAATCTTGAGAAACTTAATTATAAAATGTTTATTAAAAATTTATTTTTTATTTTTTGTTATTTTTAAATCCGTTTAACTTCAGAAGAGAATTTGTTTATTTTTTAAGTTAAAGTAACTAAAAAGTTCATTCTAGAATATATAAACTTAACTTGTTAACTTATTTTTCACATTATTATTAATTTATGTGAAACATCTTTAGTTTTGAAGGAAGTTGGAAAGACGAAATGCTCTTTAATATAACATTTCAACAATTAATTAATATTTTAACAAAATTATTAATTAATTTCAAAACATATCTTAGTGTATAAACTACACACAATTCAAGCTTCACAAATTCATTAAAATGTAGTTGGTTTCGCATAAATTAACTGAAAGTAGTGAAAAATATAGCTTGATTAATCTCTGAACAACATTTTAAGATTCATCATCTTCATAAATCTAATTCATTATTATGAATGTTATAATTCATAATAATGAATTAGATTTAAGTATTTTTAATTAGATTTAGGTATAAATTTAAAGATCTAGAGATTTACTTTGATAAATCGTGGATATGAACAAAGTTTTGATAAGATATGAATGAAATGGATAGTTCTTTGACATGAGTAAAATGGAGAAGTCTATTATGATGGTAAGACGTGGCAATATGAACAGATCAAGAGCTAATAAATGGAAAAAGATGAGTGATAGAAATAGCAACTATCTTTTTCTAAATGTTCGTGTTCGTTATCGAAATTTCTACTTTTCTCGCTATTTTTTTTTTAAATCGAAATCAAGTAAATCTATCTATTTCTTGATCCCAATTTATTAAATTTTATTTGAAAATATTCTTATTAGTTTTTAAAATATAAAGTCTAACTAATAGAATTTTGTTTTATTGTGTTACTTTGGAATAAAAATTGTAATTAAATTAATATTCATTGCATTTTGTTTTGTTCTAAACACAGTTTCTCTATTATTTGATAGTTTTATAAATATTATATAGTTTTATATAAGTTCAAATTTTTTTCTCTATTTCTAATAAAAATGACTATCATTATTGAATATAAATATAATTGTAAGAGACATTTTTAATATGTAAACAAAATTTTTCCAACTTACGTTATTATATAATGAATACTTTTTGTTTTGTAAAGCGTAACAGACAGACGTCTGAAAGTTTTATAACTGGCATAAATTTCTGTACTTATCTGACATTTTAACCATAAAATCAGTTATATTCCATTATAAATTGAAATTATTGAAGTATGTTTGGTTCTCGAGTTTATTTTTCTTGTTTCATTTCTCATTGGTGTATTTTAATGCAAGGATAACAAATTTCGTTAAAAATGCCACAGGCAACGTTCAAAAAAACTATTGCGTGATAACCAAATGAGTTCTAAACTATTTTGTCAAAACAATATAAATGTACACGTATACATATACAAACGTACAAAACTAGCATTTTACATTATAATCAATTTTCTCTTATCTGCCATATTTTTAATATTAAATTAAGAAATAATTTATGAACACCAACATTCTTCATTTCTTTATTTATATAAATGTGAAAAAATCAAATTTTAATGTTCTTATATTTGTTAACCTTAATATATTTTAAATTAATTTATTTCACTGCGAAAACAATTTCTGATTATTAAAATTTTCGTTATAAATAAATGTTTTTATTTTTTATTTTTTTTAAAAATAATTATAAGATTTTCTATATTAATTGATTTTAGCTTAGTGAATAATATATCAATAGAAATATTTAAAAACTATTAAATAAATAATGTTATTAGAGAGAATATTGATTTTTCCAATACATTAAATCTGTCGTAGAAAAAGAAGTTCTAAATATAAAATAAAGTGCTTTTAATTTATTTTTTAAATGCTTTTGTATTATTTATATAAGAAGTCTAAGATTAAATTGTAAGTTTAGATTTTACAGAGCATTTTGATCTCGCAGATCTTGTTAATTTATTAACAAAATTTAAGGATGAACCAATTATAACAAGTTTAGATTAAATTCAAAATTAAATAGAAGTAAAAGTTAATTCAGGTTTTCTGATATTATTATGTAAAAATAAAATAAAAATTTTTAAATAGAATCAACGATTTTTCAAAAATTAGTTTACATTTATGAAAAGTTTTTAAAAAATAATATATTAACTTGTAGAAGAGAATTAAATTAGAAAGCCTTTCCTATATTAATCAACGTATTATGTTGCTATATATTGTTATTTTTATAAAATGTTTCCTCAGATGCGCCTAAAAGATTTATGTCTCTCAATATATTTTCTGTTCTTCTCTGTAATGTGGCAAGCCAAAAATGAGTAAAAGAAAAAGTCTTAGATACAAATAAATTTTTTATTTTGTTTCTCTTCTAATCAAGATCTTGTTATCAACCGCTTGAACATTGCAAAAAAGATAGATTATTTCTTGAAACATCTTCATTTTTCTTTTTGTTTTCCTCTTTAGTTCAACGTAATTACAGAACATAGATTAAACTGAAAACTATCTTTAAATCTTGCATTTGTCAATAGGTAGGAAGTGGGAAAAAAAACACCTTTAAAATTTTTCCGTGTAAGTTCTTTGAAATTTTATATTGTTAATAACAACTTTAAATAAGTGTCTTTCAAATAAAGCTTTATGCAAACTTTCCTTGTACTTTAGCTGCCAGATACGTGAGGTAACCATAGCGACGATTTTTCAAATACAGTATTTTAGAAATTTATGGTACTTAATGCGTATTTTGTAGAAACAGTCAGGAAAACCGATTTATGGATAAATGACCAAAGTATCTTTTGTCACAACTCCAACACTTAAAAACTACTTGAGATATTTTCACTGGTACACATTATAACAAACAACGATTATATTTATATTCTTTGATAATTAGCAATTTAAATATCTTAAAGTAGCTATTTAAATATTTTAGCTACTTAATATTTAATTGGAAGATTTGAATATTATATAATAATAACGTGAAGAGCTAAATAAGAGTTATAAAACACCTTACGCTATTAAATAAATTATGTAATTATAAATCTTTTGCTTTTCAGAATTAAATTTTAGATGTTTAAAATGGTGTGAATTCTTAACGATCGAAAATTCGTGTACTTAACAAAGATTAGTAATAGAAATATTTAATTTTAGAAATGAAATATGAGGGATTTGTTGTTTTCTATTTTTGGTAAAATTAATATTTAATTAGGAAAAACTATTTTAAAATATTAATTTCTTTATTTTAATAAGTATTCTAAAAATTGTTACTCTTAACAGATAATAATGAATATTCTAAAAATGATAAATTATCATCTTAAATGAGAACATCTTTATTTCAAACAATTTTATTGATTTAATAATCATTTTCCAGCATTTTGAAAAACTACTTAATATATTCTGAACAGTTAATTATATAGAAACCAGGATATAGGAGATCTGCTTAAATTGAAGGTAGGATGGGAAGAGGAAGAAGTCTTGTACAAGGGAAAATTCTTAATTGTTTTGTAAACAATATATCAATAACATTGGTTACTAAAGAAACTAAACTTTTTACTGCAGGCTTTATATAAAAGTTACATTAATGGATTTATTAAGAATTTATAGATGACTTCACTAATACTTTATTGTAGAACCTATCTGTAAGTTTTAATTACAGCCAGCACACATTGAGAACAGAAACTCTAACGTTTGTTTGTTAAATTCAAATAAAAAGCTATATAAAACTTTCCCATGATGTTTGCATTGGATTATGTTTTTTTGGCAGATTAATTTTCTTTAGATTCACGTTATTTCATATATACCCACAATAGTGGATCCAGAAATTTTTCGATGCAGAAAAGAAACAATATGTCTTAACTTGAGGCTTCACTTAGGAACAACCTCTAGAAGGGGGATGCATTGCGCACCATCCGCTCCTGTATACTAAACAATACTCAATATTTGAAGCTTCAGCATCACTCAGCTTAGCGGGACTTTCTGTGCTCGTAAACATATGTTCGTTTAAATTTTTGAATGCTTACTTTGAGGGATTTTTAATTTTTGGAGGGAAAACTCTCCTCGAAGTTTCCTAGATGGCGAATTAATTCCTTCTAAGTTTAAAAAAATCCATATTTTATATTGACAATTTCTTTCCTTATAACTTTATATTTAACAAGATGCGTATATTTATTTTCTAAATAATTTCTTTATTTAATTTATGAATAGCATAGAATGTCCTCCTTGAATCCTAGAGGATAAAACCACTGAACACTGCTTGGTCATGGATTCGCGTCTGACCAACTAGTCGAATTCAAGCTGGCAATGTAAAGATTTTCGGGGTATAATATCTAAATAGGGTCCAGCTTTCCATAGAAAATCCTTCCGGGGGGCACCCACCTTGGAAGATCGCCCAGGAATTGCGTTGACTTATCACATCAATTCAACTCAATCCAATCCTCACGTGCTATTGAGAGTGTATTGATCTTCATATCTTTCTTTATCTTCTCAATATAGTTTTTATTTCTTTTACTTGTCATATTACTTGAATATTATAATCCAATCGGAGGATATTAATCGGGCATTTAGAATAACGATTAATGTATTATTTCAGATCATTGTTCTAGAAAATGATATCGTTATCCGAAACACTATACTGTAATTGAATTACTAATTTATAATTTAAATTATTAAAAAAATAGTATAGTTTAAAACTGAAAATAGTCTTAAAGTTTACTTTACTTATATTTTTTTTACTTTTCTAATATTTCAATAACATTATTAGTAGAGGAGAAGGTGGTATTATGGAACCCCAATTACATTTTAGTAAATTGTAAACAAGGTATCATAACTACATTCACATTTTTTGTGCGAAAAGGACTGGTAACTAGTAATCTAAATGTTCCTAATTAGATTTTTTCGCTAGTGTAATTATAAGTATGGTTTTTGAAGGCTTTTGTACAAAAAGTCCGAAAGTAGGCTTAGAGAAAATCGGGTGGTAATATGGAACCTTACTGTATATTTTCAAAAAAATGCTTTAATGTAGCCAAAAACAAATAGGAAAGGACAAAAAATGTTAAATAATTACCAAATTATTTACTCCAATGTATTTTATCGCAAAAATGCTTTTATAATAGAAAAATATGACCTCCATCAACAATATATATTCCAGCAGCTCTTTTTCGATATTTTCAGACTTTCTACCTAGTGTCTTTTTCCCAAATTGCTCCGGACGAATGTCTGATTGCAAAGAGAGAGTTCGGAGGAGTTGAGTTCCATATTACTGTAAAAGCACCAAAGGGGTCCGTATTTCACGCATCGCCATCTCGAATTAACTTATGTCTGTCGAGACCAAAATTTAAAAAACGTGAACATCACACAGATTAATATGTACCCCTAAGTCTCTGGAACGGAATACATGCACCAGTGAACCTACAACTACGCGATTTATATTTTAAAAATAATTAAATTCACTTAGCATTCAAAACTTGTGAATTTTGAAAAAAACAAATTTGCTGATTAAATACGGACAACCGTTTAACTGAAGTAAAACGGGTTTTCCCCTTGCTATGGATGTCTGCCTAGTTCAGTTCAGCCACATTCCGCTACAGTTCGCCTTTATTATCAGTTCGAAATGGGGTGGTTCCATAATACCCGCAGTGTTCCATAATACCACCTTCTCCTCTATTTTACTACTAATAAGATATTAATATTCAACAAAATACTTAAGCCAAAATCTCTTACTTTAGTATCAAAATACACTTAAGACATTTAACAAATACACTCACAAGACTAAAAATATTTAATAAAGTTTAGAATTTTCCTTGCTGTAAAATTGATATTATTTTAAAAAGAAAACTAAGATTGAGCAGCGAATAAAATAACATTCTCAGTCAAAAACTGGCTTAAAGGCAAAATTTTGTTGAAAATCAAGACAATGCTCGTTAGGAAAAAGTTGTTGACTTGAAATAAATTCTTATGGAAAAAAGTTAATAATTGATCATATCTGATGATGATTTTAATGAGCAATTAGTTTTAAATTTTATATTTTAGAGAGGAAATAAATTATTTGAAATAAATAGACACAGAACAATAAGTAAAGTAACAGTAAAGAACAATAAAACACCTGTTCCAGCTTTAACTTACAGAAAATCTTACATATTACACAAACAAATGATTTACATATGTAATGTTCATATATAATAGAATAGTTTCTTTCATAACTTCATACTGTACTTGAGCTACAGAAAATATAATGGATTTAATATAAACAAGTACGATTTGCAATAACATTGGTTACTAAAGAAACTAAACTTTTTACTGCAGGCTTTATATAAAAGTTACATTAATGGATTTATTAAGAATTTATAGATGACTTCACTAATACTTTATTGTAGAACCTATCTGTAAGTTTTAATTACAGCCAGCACACATTGAGAACAGAAACTCTAACGTTTGTTTGTTAAATTCAAATAAAAAGCTATATAAAACTTTCCCATGATGTTTGCATTGGATTATGTTTTTTTGGCAGATTAATTTTCTTTAGATTCACGTTATTTCATATATACCCACAATAGTGGATCCAGAAATTTTTCGATGCAGAAAAGAAACAATATGTCTTAACTTGAGGCTTCACTTAGGAACAACCTCTAGAAGGGGGATGCATTGCGCACCATCCGCTCCTGTATACTAAACAATACTCAATATTTGAAGCTTCAGCATCACTCAGCTTAGCGGGACTTTCTGTGCTCGTAAACATATGTTCGTTTAAATTTTTGAATGCTTACTTTGAGGGATTTTTAATTTTTGGAGGGAAAACTCTCCTCGAAGTTTCCTAGATGGCGAATTAATTCCTTCTAAGTTTAAAAAAATCCATATTTTATATTGACAATTTCTTTCCTTATAACTTTATATTTAACAAGATGCGTATATTTATTTTCTAAATAATTTCTTTATTTAATTTATGAATAGCATAGAATGTCCTCCTTGAATCCTAGAGGATAAAANTTTGAAAATAATTTCTTGTCAATAAATCCAATTTATAATCTCATTAAAGTTTATTTAGCGTAATTCTATATTGTTCATTGGTGCAGAGCTATATTGATCAAATAGAAATGTTTTTTTTAAAACTCTTATTAAATATCCCAAAATAATTTATAGTTTATCAATAAATTTTTTGCATAATTTGTTTTTTAATAAAAATTTCATTATTTATTTTTCAGAAGAATAGGAACGTAATCGGAAGTAGAGTTGTTAAGAATAAGAATTTTTGAAGAAATAACGAGTTATAACTCAAATTTACGTTCCTATCAAATTTTTTTTAAGATTTTAAAAATATTTTTGGCATAGCATATTCATATACGCTTGTATTCAGAAGTGTAAAATGAAAGGTAAAAGTTAAAAAATTCGCAGTAGTTTTGAAATTGGCTAAAATTTTTTTTAAAGTCATTATACAAATTTAGCAAGTATAACAAAAACAATTATGATATTTACTGCATTATTAAGCAAGACAAATCCAATCATTCGACTATAAGAAAAACCTATTGTAAAAAGATGCTATATTGTAATTAACATCAGAATGTCGATTGGATTGGATTGATCAAGATAGCAACACATCACATTTTCCAAAAGAGAACTAGCTATGGAATATTGACCGCATTCAAGGTTTATTATACACGTGAAAAACTCCATGCGGCCAGCCAGTAGGTATACTGGCTGGCACAAACCCACAACCAACTACCAGTTTTTAGTGATTTTATCCAGTCGGCTAGTGGTAGATACTGGAAAAATGTGATTTATTCCTTTATTTGGTTCAATAAAGAGTTAAACTACTCATTTTCCACATTAAACCGTGTATAAAAAGTTATAATCTATTCAACTTTTTATTTTTGTTTTAATATAAAATAAACTTATTGTAATAAAATATTTGTAAATAGTTATTTGGAAAAGTGATTCGTAGATATATAATTGAATTTAACTGCCGATTTAAGTCCGAATTTTTAATCGTACTAGAATTAATTACTTTAAAATATTTGATAGTTTTAAATACAGCCAAATATCTTGGACTCATTTAATAT
Source organism: Centruroides sculpturatus (assembly GCF_000671375.1). Taxonomy (NCBI): domain Eukaryota; kingdom Metazoa; phylum Arthropoda; class Arachnida; order Scorpiones; family Buthidae; genus Centruroides; species Centruroides sculpturatus. The sequence goes on from NW_019385770.1 coordinate 755,600, forward strand.
ACATTTTTTTTATTTTATGAAAAATTCTTTTAAAATTTAAGTATTGTTTCATTAAAAATACATTAACGTTTAATCCGTGCTCATAACTTTTCTGAAAAGTTTTAATCTCATTAATACGATCTTGTCCAAACATAAAAATTATTTACTATATTAATAGAAACGTAATTAATAATTTTAAAGAAATTTATGTTACGTATTATTAGATAAATATAAAAAATTATAATTAAGACTATAAATATATAAGTATAAATTATCAAGTAAAGTAAGAGTGATAAAGTACTACTTTAATAAAATGCTTTAATGAAGTGGTTAATGAATGTTATCCATTTTATTAACGCCTTCGCGCTTTCTAAAATAAACTTCATTATCTTGAAGAATGGATTTTACAAGACAAATGAAGTTTAAATAATATTTAGTGCAGAACCGAGAAAATTTATAAAGTTAACTTAATTTAATTAAAAATTAATTGTTCAAATTTAAAATAATTCGCTAAAATATCCTATCAAAGTCAATATTACTCTAATATAATTATCTTTATTAGTTAACTTTTTGACGTTTCAAAAGAAATTATATTTACGTTTATATAAATTATATATTTATATAATANATTTATATAATACTCGTATATATATTATATAAATATCATTTATTATTTTTCTGGTTTAATTAACATTAAGACACTTTTCTGAATTTTTTAAAACATTTTTGCTGCGTGTTTTACTTTTAAAAATAAAATTATCTTAATCAATATCACAAAATCATACATTAAATCGAGTTCTACTTCATTAATATTCTTCTGGATATAAATTTATGATGAATATTAATGTTCTAAGTACAACAATACATGTTTTGATAACGAGAAAGATTGATTGACAGGTAAGATATTTGTATAAATTTAACTATCAACATGATTTTAACATAGATATTATTAACAATTAATATTTGTAAAGATTTAGAATAAATCAATTTCTTCTCGGATAAATTATTTTCAATTTTTTTAACATTAATTCCTGATGCATCTACTCTTATTAACGTTGATCGATATGTGTTCATTTGTATGCATGGCATCGAAATTGCTAAATAAATTTTGATGAAATTCGGGACAAAGGACAAAAATTATCATTCTGCAATTCTTGCACATCTTATGATTAAAACGTAAATTAGGAAAAACTTTTCGAATTTTTCTGCATTTAGATGTAAGAAAAAATAAATCATATAAAAATAAATTTAATTAAAATCGATTCAAAATGCACCAAACAATTTAATTATATATAATTTTTAAATTTTATTCTTAATTTTTGTTGATGATTTTAATGACACGTAATGATTTTAATGAATATTAAAGTTAATATGGGCCTATATATTTTTCATGTACATGATTCATTTATGTCTAGAAATAATCCCTATCAAAATGTACTACATTTTTACTTTTGTCGTATAGAATTGCTCCAGTAATTTTGAAAATATTCAAATTTTTCTTAGCCAATCAAAATCGCATTATACATACAACGCCTAACAAAGCTTTATCTTGATTGATTAAAAAAAATTCATATAATTTCAAGAAAATTTGAATGTTTAAGCAACTAATTTTTTTCAATTCAATTCAGGTTTATTTATCGTATAAGGCTTTCGCCTGTTACAAGGACGTGATTTATTGAATACTTATACAGGATATACGTTCTCCACCATTAGAAATTTTTTTTCCATAAAGATAATAAACATTAGTTATCTAATATGTAGTACATATATTTAGTAATTTACACTGCGTTTTTTATTCATAAGTTGCTTCGTATAATTATATAATTTAAAGATAATATTAATGTTTGCTTTGTCAAGGAACTTATACATATCCGTTTCATTAGAGCAGTTAACTAATCGACCAATATCTGATTTTTGAATGTTATCATTTTCACTGCAATTTTCACAAAGAATATGAAATTTAGATAATGTCTTACTACAACTTGGGCATTTGGTGTGAGAGTAGTCTAGAAATTTATTATTTAGGGGAGATCGGGGCAACTTCGGCAAGCGGGGCAAGTTTGTCAAGCGCTTTTTTTAAAAAACAAATTAAAAGGAGACTTTGGTTATAGGTTAGGCAGTTGAGTTTTATTAGTGGCTTGTTGAGTGTAGTGTTTTTATTGTTCTCTAACAAGCGTAGTTGAATTATCAAGCAAATTTTCATTTTCGTTCAATTCCATATAATATTTTTTTT
>NW_019385770.1:758444-763646 GCF_000671375.1 Centruroides sculpturatus
TGATTTTTGATATAACACATTCAGTAATTTTGTTGTTAGATCATCAGCGTTTATAATTTTTTGTAGAAATTTTATGTACCTTTTTATTAATATGGTGTTTAATTTATATCTACTTAGTTCCATTCTTAGAGCACTGCCTGGTATATTGTATTCTAATTGGAAAATTTTGCGGATAAAAGTATTTTGTATTTTTTCGAATTCGTTGAATTTACCTGTAGACCAGATAGGAGATGCGTAACACATCGAGTTAATGATAATTGAATTAAAAAGTTGAAAATGGGTTCTCAGATTCTTGATTTTAGCTTTGCAGAATAACACTATCAGATTATTTATTAAATTTTTTGCCTTTGTTATTGAGCTTTTATATTGTTTGTCAATTGATAAATTAGGCGTGAATGTTATTCCCAAGAATTTAACTTCATTAACTATTTTCACTTCTTCTTTCTTGATATAAAAGCACATGTGTTTTTGGGGTAAATTACTGCCGTTACGAAAAATCATTATAACTGATTTTTTGGGGTTTATTTTAACTTTTAAATCTTCCAAGTATTCAGTTATTTGTTGAATTTTCCTGCGAAGTGCAGCAGCCGTTGGAGCTACTAATACAATGTCGTCTGCGTATGAGATTGAATGAATGATTTGGTTATCTATTTGGATGCCGTCTTCGTCTCTTAGGAAACATTTATTTAAGTCGAATAGGTAAAAATTAAAAAGGTAAGGCGACAGCGGGTCTCCCTGTAGTAGACCTCTGTATGTTATAAACGGTGGCCAGACATTATTATCTTGTTTAATTATCGTCTCGTATCTCCCAAACAACAAACCTATCATTTTTATCAAGTGTTCGTCTGCTTTATGTTTTTTCAATTTTTTCTGTAGTTCATTTATACTAATCGAATCATACGCTTTTTCTAGATCTAAAAAAGAGCAAAGACTTTGTCTTTTCTTGATTAATTGTATTTGTATTAATGTCATTAAAACGAATAATGCAGTTTGGGTACCTCCTCTGTCCACAAAGGCATATTGCGTGGCATTCCTATAGTTATTTGTGGCTGTCCAAATATTAAATTTATCCGCTAGAATTGATGTGAATATTTTCCGAAGGTTCGATAACAACGCTATTTGTCTGTAGTTTGAAGGTTTCTCTCTTTTGCCTTTTTTATATATCATTGTAAAAATTATTTCGTTCCATTTATCCGGAATTATACTTTGATTATAGAATTCGTTGAACTGTTTGGTCAAATAGCTGTTGAGCTCTAGAGGAAATATTTTAATAAGCGAATTGGGTATCATGTCTGAACCCGGTGTTGATTTGTCTTTTAGTTTTTTAATCCTATCTTGAACTTCTTCCACCTTAATTATTTCTGAATGATTCGCTACTTGTGATAACTTATATTCCATTTGAGTTTGATTATGACTTATCAAATAATTTTCGGAAAATTCTTTAAAATATTTAATCCACCTGTCATGTTCTACTCTTATATACGCACTATAGTCTAATTTCCTTTGGCGAAATCCACTAATTGTTGACCAGAAAACTCTGGTATCTCTTGATTCTGTTAATTTCTTGCAACTAATTAAAATTTTCAAATCATTGTTTCATTATTATAAATTTTTACTGAATAACTTTTAGTTTAGATCATTTTTTTTATTATTAATAAAATATAAGTGATATTTTTAAAAAATTTCGGGATTTAATTTAGAAGTAGGTAAGATTAAATTTATTTTAAAAATTTTCTTTATCCTTGAATTAAGATTCATATTTTAAAGTTAACTAATTTTATTTGCAAAACTCAGGAAAATTGTAGCCTAGAGGAAGAAATTTATTTTCCAAAATTATAACATAAAAATGGCTAACTTGGATGTTGACTAAAATCATTTTCTTTAGTTAATTTTTTTTTCTTTTGAAAGAATTATGAAATTTATTAAAAATCTTTTTTTAAATGTACGAAAATTAAAAAAAAAAAAATATATACATTTTCTTCAATTCACAAGTTTTGTACATCATTAGAAAGAAGACTAAATGAGAGAATAAAAGATATAATCATAGTTTCCGATGCAATGCTGATGATTTCACAATTTCAGATTAAATAATGGCTTCTTAAAGTCACTATGAGACAGAACAAAGGCAGTCAACCTCATGTGACACACTTGGAGAGTCACATGGCATCTATGAGATGCCATAGTGTACACTTTTTCAACATTTCTTATATTTAAAATTTCATTTAAAAAATCTTTAGTAGTTTCTACCTTCCCAACTTTATAACTGGAGGACATGCACTCTGTACTTTTTTACATCCACAAATACTTCTAAAGAAACAAAAACACTACCTCTGTGAGATTCAACAAATCCTTTCATAATGCAAAAATTGCAGATGAGTTCATTTGTAGCTATAAACTTTTTCCTTTGTTTTAATACATTTTTAAAATGAAATGACTAAGTAATTTATTACTACTTCTTAATGAACTAATAGAAACCAGTCCCAATGTCCACTTCTAAGAAGATGTATGATGTTACATTCTGCAGGTGTTTCTCAGACAACCAGATATGGGATTAATTTAAGCACTATGTTATAAATTAATTTTTCGATTTTCAAATGAAACCTAAAATGATTTGAAACATGTGCTACATGATACAATAATAATTTAAAATAAGTTTATTCTTATGAAAATACTACTACTAATATTTTAATTTATTTTCTATTCTTGCATTGATGCACAACAAAAATCAAAAGTGACAGTGTGAGCAAAATTTCAATCAGTTATGAATGAGATCACTGCATTGCNAATATTTATAACTAAATGAAATTTTGAGCTTTTTTTTTTTGAATTTGAAACTGTACACTTTTCGTCATTTTGACGTCACTATTTTATTTTTATAACAGGAGTTTAAAAATGACGTCAAATTAACGTAAAAGTATCCATTTAAACAACAAATCTTTTGTTTATCGAAAAATAATTTTTAACAAATGTTCTTTTCAGAGAAAATTATGATTATTTCCTAATGACGTTAATAACTATAATTAACAGTTATTTATTTTTCGACTAATTCGTTAAATTTGTACTTAGATGTTGAATTTATAATTAAACATAATAAAATAATGTTTACTCATTTTTTCCATGTTTTCTCTTTATTACTTGTGGAATAATCTTTGTAAAATTAACATTTTTATCATTCGGATTAGATTAATGGATTATAGCAATGTAAAAACTTGGCGTTCTGTCAAGGAAAGTGCTTTCCGGGAGTACTTTCTATGGAAAACTGGCTCTGTTTAGATATTGGACACACGAAGAAAACCCGATAAACTCAACGTAGCCAGCCTATTAGCAGTCCATTTTATGAATTGCGTAATTAATAAAAACTTTTATGAATGAAAAGTTTACGATTATAGTTTTTTATGAATTGAATAATAATCTACCACACCACAAAAAGACTTCTGTATATCTACCACATCATAAAAATTTTTTATTAATTTTTATGTGTTTTTTTAGTGTTGTTTATGTTGTTATGTTTTAAAAGACTAAAATTTTGTTTTATTACTCATATGGTTTATTTGGGTATCATTCATTCGTATTAACAAAAAGAAACTATAAAAATGGCACCAGATAACGAGAAGAAATGTACCATCTTTGTAAGTAAACATACATTTTACGTATGAGATAATTCGTACGTTTAATTCTATCCTTCTCTTAAAAACATTTTATTGCACAAGATATGCAATGTTCATGTCAATGTTTTAAGGATAAAGTTTTAAATAAATTAACAATATAAATAAACAATTTAATATACAGTGCATTATTTGTCGTATACTTAATGATTATCACAAACTTTCATTTTTCTCGAAGATTTCGAAAGCTGTGAAAATTTTCCATATTTCTTCTAGGAATTTAGTAAGCTGTAAAAATACAAGCTTTTATTTAATGAAATAATTTTACAGTTTACTAAATCCTTGGAATTAAGGGCGAAAAAGTCGATTTTGCAATTTATTTTTTGCCATTTCTAAACTTTTTACTATTATTTATTTGTTTGAATTTAGAGACGAAAAATAACTCTTATCTTGACGCAGTATAACTTACACTCTGTGACCTTAATCAAGAGTAATCAGTTAGTTAAAAATATCTGAAAATATTAACAGGAAAAACATTTTATTTTTTAATATAAAATGTAATATTTTTAAATGTTCACTTTTTATTGCTAAAAATCTTAAGAAATTTAAAGCTTTTTAGCAATAATTTAGGAAACAATTTATTTCATTAAATGTACGACATGAGTTTCTTGATCCAGAAACTGCTGTTTATAATAATCTTTCATTTTATTTAAGAAGTTAAGCAACGATCTACAGAATCTGCTCTACATGTCCACTGATCTATGACAAGAATCATTGAGAAGTAAACAAATTAAAATAAATAAAGGAACGAAATAAAAAAAATGGAGAAATAAGGAAATATTAGTTCTAGTTTTGTAAAACGATTGAAAAACATGAAAAAATTATATTAAACTATATTTTTACGTAAAAATTAAAACTTGGCCGACGGTATTTACATTTTAGAAAGTATAAAAATATCACGAAAATACAAAAATTCTTGTTTTCGTTTTCCTCTTCCGTCGTTTCAACACACCAGTGACAGATCAAAACAATTTCCATATACGGAGACGATTCTTTTATTGGTGGCTTCGCCTGTCACTGGTGTGTTGAAACGACGGAAGAGGAAAACGAAAACAAGGATTTTTTTATATTCGTGATATTTTTATATTTTTTAAAATATTGGTTTATATTAACAACAATTTTTAAATATAAAAATATATAGATGCAAACGTAATCGCTTGCATTATTTATTATTCATATATCTGTTACCGCAAAAGCTCAAAATCCGTTAATGTGCACATTACCTAGCTAATCTGCACATTAACTACGGTGATCCGTTAAAGTTGCTAAAATTGTTCTATTTCTCAAATCACCTAGGTAATGCGCAGAGTATCTAGGTAATCTGCACATTACCTACTAGGCACTCGGTAAAGTGAAAATAAGATTTTTGCTGGAACACACAGCAACGTTTCTGTACGCTTAAATTAACATAATGTTCTTTATTTAATTTTCAATATCTAAAGAATCAAGTTAATACAATCAACAAATTAGTTGATTGAATCAATCATCAATCAATTAAAAAAACTTTAATACAAAAATCAAACGGTTTAAAATATTA